>NC_057807.1:653553550-653560412 GCF_018294505.1 Triticum aestivum | reverse complement strand
GCGCCCGCGCCGCCGGAGCTCCTCCTCCTCGCACCGCCGCGCGCCGTCGTCGCCGGCTGCCGTCGCGCCCTCTCCGGCCTCCTCCCCGTGCTCCGGCGATGTCTCCGGCGAACTCCTCCGGCGACCCGCAGATCGGGACCAAATCCACCACTCCAACAAACCAAACAACCCTGCTGCGTCCTGGATCTCCTCGTCCCGCACGCCTCCGTCCCGGGTTGACTTTTCCCTGAGGTGATATTTTGCCTAAGTCCCGGAGTATTTTGTCATTTTCATGCCATGTTCATCATGTCGTAACTCTGCATCCGTAGCTCCGTTTCATGCGTGTAATATGTCAAATTGTTCGCCTCGACGAGTACATCATTTCATCCCACTGCATCATATTCATTTGAGCTCATCTTGATGCCTGAATCATTGTTGTAAGAGTGCTTGATGGTGTTTTCTGCTGTCTGTTATCAGACGAGCTCTTTTGTCATTTTTGCCATGATTGATGTGTGCATCCTATGAGGTTGATGTCTTCATGTGTTTTGAACTATACCATGTCTTCTTTACGGAGGTGCTTACCATGTATTTTTTTGATCAATGTGGTGACTAGCACAAGCATGCAAACTAGGCATCGTGATGTTGCTGATTTTAGTCCCTGTTCTGCTGTTATTTTCATGCCATGTAAACATGTTGCTACTAATCATTCTATGCATAATCTGGAGATGTTCTATAAACATGTTTTGATCTACATATCATGCTCTATCCATACATGCCCCTGGTAGCATTTATAGCTTGCTGTACCTTGTTCATATCTTGCTCCAAAGTTGCTTCATAATGTTGCTGTCAGCCTGTTTACATTAAGTTCACTTGTTCCCATGTGTTTTGCTAGTGATCCATGCATCCTATGACCTTGCTATTGCCATGCTTAGCTTAAAAAACATGCCTTCTTACTGTTGGGTGCCTTGCCATGCCATGTATTGCTCTGTAGTGAGTTGCACAAGCTCATTTATATGCCTTCATAATTCTGCTTCTGCCATGTTTGAATCTGTATAATAACTTGCTATGTTTACGTGGGTGCCATCATATTTTCTGATCCTTTTTGGCTTATGGTCAGTAAAGGACTTTTGATCTATGCTTTGAGTAGAATCATGCCATGCCTTTGTTTGCCATGATAAGTTCCTGTAACATGTTGTTTGATAGCTCTGAACATTGCATCATGATGTTATTTTCTGCAAAGTCTGTAACTGTTATAACTTGCAATCTTACCATGTGTGTTTGAGCATGTTCTAGTGATTTGTAGAGATAGTTCAGTGTTCCTGTTTTGTTATGCTTTACCTGTACATCATGTCCATGCCTTTTGTTATTATGTTGAGGTCCTGTAGCATGTTGTTTTGATGCTTGCAATATGCCTAGTTGCTGTTTTGGACAGCTTGTCCTTTAAACTTGTATAGTGTGCATGTGTTGAACCGTTGCTCCGTTTTGAGTGTGCTCTATATGAAACTTGCGTAGAATTGCATGTAGCTTCATATTATCATGTTGCATCCTTGTTTTGAGGTGTTTTCTTGATGTTTGGGTGCATTTTGCATCAATGCCATGTTTGTCTTGTTTTGCTCATATCTTCTAGGCCGTAGCTCCGAACTAAATGAACTTTATATGTAACTTGACTAGAATCTCGTGTAGATCATCCTTGTGCATCTTAAATTGCTTTTTAAAAACTTGAACATAAGGTTTATTCAGATCTGGACCAATTTCGAAATACGCATATGAGGATTTACCAAAATTGTTATATGTTGTTCCCGGCCTCATTTAAACTTGCCTTGATGTGTTGCTCTTGTTTGCATCATCTCTTGCCATGAATAGCTTCATGTAGCTTCGCCATGCATCATGCTTGTTGTGCATCATGCCTTATTCATGTGTGGTGTGATTACCATGTTGTGTGCTTCTTTTCGATAGTTCCTGTTTCGTTGCGATCGTGAGGATTCGTTCGTCTACGGTTGGTTCGGCTTCATCCGTTCGTCTTCTTCATGGACTCGTTCTTCTTCCTTGCGGGATTTCAGGCAAGATGACCGCTACCCTGGATCTCACTACTATCATTGCTATGATAGTTGCTTAGTTCTATCGCTATGCTGCGTTACCTATCACCTGTTTATCAAGCCATCCCATATTTCCATGAACCTCTAACCTTTGACACCTTTCCTATGCAAACTGTTGTTTGGCTATGTTACCGCTTTTGCTCAGCCCTCTTATAGCGTTGCTAGTTGCAGGTGAAGTTGAAGATTTCTCCATGGTGGACAGGATTTTGGTTGGGATATCACAATATCTCTTATATTATTAATGCATCTATATATTTGGTAAAGGGTGGAAGGCTCGGCCTTTTGCCTGGTGTTTTGTTCCACTCTTGCCGCCCTAGTTTCCGTCATACCTGTGTTATGTTCCCGGATTTTGCGTTCCTTACGCGGTTGGGTGATTTATGGGACCCCCTCGACAGTATGCTTTGAATAAAACTCCTCCAGCAAGGCCCAACCTTGGTTTTACCATTTGCCTCACCTAGCCCTTTTTCCCTTGGGAGTCGCGCTCTCGAGGGTCATCTTTATATTATTATCCCCCCGGGCCAGTGCTCGTTGTGAGTGTTGGTCCAAACTGTCGGCCGCCGGTGGCCACTAGGGGCAACTCTGGGCTGGCCTACCGGAAGTCTGGACAATCCGGTGTGCCCTGAGAACGAGATATGTGCAGCTCCTATCGGGATTTGTCGGCACATCCGGGCGGCTTTGCTGGTCTTGTTTTACCATTGTCGAAATGTCTTGTAAACCGAGATTCCGAGTCTGATCGGGTCTTCCTGGAAGAAGATCTATTCCTTCGTTGATCGCGAGAGCTTGTCATGGGCTAAGTTGGGACACCCCTGCAGGGTATAATCTTTCGAAAGCCGTGCCTGTGGTTATAGGCAGATGGGAATTTGTTAATGTCCGGTTTTAGATAACTTGACACCAGATTCGAATTAAAATGCATCAGCCATGTGTGTAGCCGTGATGGTCTCTTCTCGGCGGAGTCCAGGAAGTGAACACGGTTTCTGGGTTATAATTGACGTAAGTAGGAGTTCAGGATCACTTCTTGATCATTACTAGTTGACGTCCGTTCCTTTTGCTCTCTTCTCGCTCTTATTTGCGTATGTTAGCCACCATATATGCTTAGTCGCTGTTGTAGCCTCACCACTTTACCCCTTCCTTTCCCTTTAAGCTTTGCTAGTCTTGATACCCATGGTAATGGGATTGCTGAGTCCTCGTGGCTCACAGATTACTACAACAACAGTTGCAGGTACAGGTTTTGCGATGATCATGACGCGAGAGCGATGCTTGCTTGCGTTTAGTTCTTCTTCTGCTTCTTCGATCAGGGGATAGGTTCCAGGTCGGCAGCCTGGGTTAGCAGGGTGGATGTCGTTTGAGTTTCTGTTTGTGATTCATCCGTAGTCGGATGATGCTCTTATGTATTGTGATGTTGTATTCATGTGGCATTGTATGCCTTATGTATGTATCCCCATCTATTATGTAATGTTGATGTAATGATATCCACCTTGCAAAAGCGTTTCAATATGCGGGTCTATCCTTGGTGGGACCTTCGAGTTCCTTTTGGATAGGGTCGCATATTGGGCGTGACATGGGATCTACATGACCATGAAGAATGTTGCTCATTATTTCTCTGATCATGACATTACAGTCGTCAGCGACGCACCATTGTCAGAAATTTTGCACAACAGAGATGCAACTGGTCGAGTGGCTAAATGGGCGATTGAACTCCTTCCCCTTGATATCAAATTCGAGGCAAAGAAAGCCATTAAGTCCCAGGCTATAGCAGATTTCCTTGCCGAGTGGATTGAGCAGCAGCAGCCGACTCAAGTCCACTCGGAGCATTGGACAATGTTCTTTGATGGCTCTAAGATGTTAAATGGTTCTGGTGCTGGGGTTGTTTTGGTTTCCCCCCGAGGAGACAAGCTCAGATATGTGCTCCAGATCCACTTTGATTCCTCCAACAATGAAGTAGAATATGAAGCACTCTTGTATGGATTACACATGGCCATTTCACTCGGCGTCCGTCGCCTTATGGTCTACGGTGATTCAGATTTGGTGGTCAATCAAGTGATGAAGGAGTGGGATGTTAGAAGCCCAGCCATGACTGGATACTGCAATGCAGTGAGGAAGCTCGAAAAGAAGTTCGAAGGGTTAGAGCTCCACCACATACCCAGACTGAAAAATCAAGCAGCTGACGATCTGGCGAAGATAGGATCCAAGAGAGAAGCCATCCCTAGTGATGTGTTTTTGGAGCATATCCATACTCCGTCAGTCGTAGAAGATCCTTTTACCGATGAAGCCCCGCAGCCTAAGAGTGTCACGGACCCGACTGAGGTTGAAGTCCCAGCAGTGGCCGACTTGATCATGGAAGTTCTAGTGATCGCTCCAGATTTGAAGTACCATATATCGCGTATATCTTGAGGAAAGAGCTCCCGGAGGACGAAGAAGAGGCTCGACAGATCGTCCGCCGATCTAAAGCCTTTACTGTGATAAAGGGACAGTTGTACAGATAAAGCGCGACTGGAGTTGGTCAGAAATGCATAACACCAGAGGAAGGTCGAATAATCCTTGATGACATCCACTCGGAGACCTGTGGCCATCATGCGTCCTCTCGGACCATCGTGGCCAAAGCATACCGAGCCGTGTTTTATTGGCCAAGAGTGAATGAAATGGCGAAGGAGATAGTCGACAAGTGCGAGGGGTGCCAATTTTATTCCAATATGTCACACAAGCCCGCGTCAGCTTTGAAGACTATACCACTCGTCTGGCCCTTTGCAGTGTGGGGTTTGGATATGGTCGGTCCTTTGAGAACAGGCAGAAGCGGTTTTACCCATGTGCTAGTAGCAGTCGACAAGTTCACTAAGTGGATCGAAGCTAAACCCATCAAGAACCTCGATGCCGGTACTGCCGTCAGCTTCATCAGAGAATTGATATTCAGATATGGGGTCCCGCACAGCATCATCACTGACAACGGGTCAAACTTCGACTCCGAAGAGTTCAGAGCCTTCTGCACATCTCAGGGCACCGAGTCGACTACGCTTCAGTCCCTCACCCACAGTCGAATGGACAAGCTGAACGAGCCAACGGTTTGATCCTCAAAGGGTTGAAACCCCGTTTAATGTGTGATCTTAAGCATGCGGCTGGTGCATGGGTCGACGAACTTCCCTCGGTGCTTTGGGGCTTAAGGACCACGCCCAACCGGTCGACTAGGAGAACTTCATTCTTCTTGGTCTACGGGGCTGAAGCAGTCTTACCGAGTGACCTTCTCCACAATGCTCCCCGAGTCGAGCTCTACACTGAAGCAGAAGTAGAACAAGCGCGGCAGGATGTAGTCGACCTGTTAGAGGAAGAGAGGGAGATGGCTCTGATCAGATAGACAATTTACCAACAGGACTTGCGTCGCTTCCACGCCAAAAATGTGAAGAGTCGAGCCTTCCAGGAAGGAGATTTAGTTCTCCGAGTGGATCAGCAGAAACCACACAAGCTTGCTCCTTCTTGGGAAGGTCCCTTCATCGTCACCAAGGTTCTCCACAATGGACCATACCGTCTTTACAATGTCGAGCATCAGATCGACGAGCCCCGAGCTTGGAACGCGGAACTTCTCTGCCCCTTTTACACCTAAGTATTCACTCAGACGAGTTGTAATAAAAGTACTTCTGTAGTTTGTTTATTAAAGACAAGAGCTTTATAATCTTCCCTGTAATCGTTATTTCTTTTGTCTACTCAAAACAATCCCCCAGTGGGTGGCTTGGCTGCGAATCCGATTCGCCCAAGTCTGTAAAAAAAAATCCTAACCGAGTGGTGAGCCAGTCTCCCACACGAAGGCTTAGCTGCGAAATCCGTTTCGCCTAAGATAAATAAAATCCTACCGAGTGGTAAGCCCGCCTTCCACTCGGAGGCTTAGCTGCAGTCCAAGTACTCGCCTAAGACAAATAAAATCCTACCGAGTGGTAAGCCAGCCTTCCACTCGGAGGCTTAGCTGCAGTCCAAGTACTCGCCTAAGGCAAATAAAATCCTACCGAGTGGCAAGCCAGCCTTCCACTTGGAGGCTTAGCTGTAGTCCAAGTACTCGCCTAAGATAAATAAAATCCTACCGAGTGGTAAGCTAGCCTTCCACTCGGAGGCTTAGCTGCAGTCCAAGTACTCGCCTAAGATAAATAAAATCCTACCGAGTGGTAAGCCAGCCTTCCACTCGGAGGCTTAGCTGCAGTCCAAGTACTCGCCTAAGATAAATAAAATCCTACCGAGTGGTAAGCCAGCCTTCCACTCGGAGGCTTAGCTGCGGTCCAAGTACTCGCGTAAGATAAACAAAATCCTGTCGAGTGGTAAGCCAGCCTTCCACTCGGAGGCTTAGCTGCAGCATTGCGCTCGCCTAAGTATAAATACAACGTGCGCTTCGCAAGGAGGACGAGGTGCAGGTCGACTGCTACCCTCTCCTTCCGAGCTACGCCACAAGTACAACATGCACTCTGCAAGGAGGACGAGGTGCAGGTCGACTGCTACTCTCTCCTTCCGAGCTGCGCCACCAATTCAAAATCCTACCAAGTGGAGAGCAAACCTCCCACTCGGGGGCTTAGCTGCAGCCCAGTGCTTGCCTAAGTATCTGAAATCCTACCGAGTGGAGAGCAAACCTCCCACTCGGGGGCTTAGCTGCAGCCTAGTGCTCGCTTAAGTATCTGAAATCCTACCGAGTGGAGAGCAAACCTCCCACTCAGGGGCTTAGCTGTAGCCCAGTGCTCGCCTAAGTATCTGAAATCCTACCGAGTGGAGAGCAGACCTCCCACTCGGGGGCTTAGCTGCAGCCTAGTGCTCGCCTA
>NC_057807.1:653546039-653553202 GCF_018294505.1 Triticum aestivum | reverse complement strand
ACGCCACAAGTACAACATGCACTCTGCAAGGAGGACGAGGTGCAGGTCGACTGCTACTCTCTCCTTCCGAGCTGCGCCACCAATTCAAAATCCTACCAAGTGGAGAGCAAACCTCCCACTCGGGGGCTTAGCTGCAGCCCAGTGCTTGCCTAAGTATCTGAAATCCTACCGAGTGGAGAGCAAACCTCCCAATCGGGGGCTTAGCTGCAGCCTAGTGCTCGCTTAAGTATCTGAAATCCTACCGAGTGGAGAGCAAACCTCCCACTCAGGGGCTTAGCTGTAGCCCAGTGCTCGCCTAAGTATCTGAAATCCTACCGAGTGGAGAGCAGACCTCCCACTCGGGGGCTTAGCTGCAGCCTAGTGCTCGCCTAAGTATGTGAAAATCCTACCGAGTGGAGAGCAAACCTCCCACTCGGGGGCTTAGCTGCAGCCCAGTGCTCGCCTAAGTATCTAAAAATCCTACCGAGTGGAGAGCAAACCTCTCACTCGGGGGCTTAGTTGCAGCCCAGTGCTCGCCTAAGTGTATTGGGGAACAAGTCGATTGCAATAAGCGCTTCGCTTTAACCTGCAAAAGATACCTCAAACCAAATGCAAACATATTCAACAACGAATCCAAGTTCGGATAACACCTAACGGAACCGAAAGTGCTCAGGCGCTAGGCCTGTTAAGGTTTGTCGGTTACAAAACTCACTCGGCATACCGAGGCAAATTTAAAGTATCAAGCTCAGAAGTTTTTTACCCCTCCCGTGGAGGGCTGGAAGGTGCCACAAACTCGTCCAGATCAATTCCATCTGCAATCCGAGTGGCAGCGGCAATGAAGGTCTCCATGAAAGATCTAAAGTCGTGCTTCTTGGTGTTAGCCACCCTAAGAGCCACCAGCTTGTCCTCTCATGCATCCTTGCAATGAATGCGGACCAGAGACAGAGCAACATCCGCGCCGCACCTGGCCGAAGACTTCTTCCACTCCTGCACTCGACTTGGGACCTCATTCAGTCGAGTCATCAGAGACTCGAGGTCGTTCTGGAGTGTCTCTCTTGGCCAGAGTGTTGTGTCGATGCGGGAAGTTGCGACCTTCAGCCTTGTGAGATAATCGATGACGGCAGCAACACGAGATTCAAGCCGGAGCACGTTCATGGCGATTTCATCTTTCACAGGAGAGTTGATGGGGTCCAGATTCACTTCTAGTCGACCAGTCTCCTCTTCAAAGTTCTGACAAAATTCTACAAGCACAACCACCGAGTCAAGACAAACAGTCGGAGGTTACAATTAAAATATTTGTTTGATACAAAGGATTACCTTCAAGCATGAGGAACAACTTCTTGGCGAGTCCACCCAGATAAGCCTCCAGATCGTTCTTCTTTCTCTTCAACTCACTGGCTTTGTCATTCAGGGTGGTCTTGTCACTTTTCAGTCGACTGACCTCCTGGTTGGCAGCATCAAGAGCAGCTTTCAGATTGGTGTTTTCTTCTTCAAGCTTGGTCACTGAAGCCAGCTTCTCATCCGCAAGCCTGGTCTTCTCTAAAGCAGTTTTTTGCATCTCAGCCAAGTCAAGCTCTTGTTTCTTCAGGGCATCCCTCACTTTGTCTGCAAAGTTACAGTGAAGATTAGATTCGGAAACAAGTGAGAGGCAAAGGCAATCGTCAAAGGCCTCACCAAGCATAACTTTAGCTTCCTCCTTCGCCTTCGTCAAGTTCTCTTGGGCCAGTTTTAGATCGAGCTCAAGCTGTATGTGTTTGTTCTCCAACTCAGTATAACGAGCCGCAAGGTCACAGGATTTCTACGAAGAACCAATCGACAGATGTCAAAGACAATTCACTTCCGAGTGAGTAAGGAAAAATCATAGCGTTTCTAAGACTACGGCCGAACGCAAACATTCGACCATAGTCTCGGGGACTACACCCATTGGGTGCACTCAGCGTGCCCCCACTAGTTTTATCAGTTAGAGTCGACCAGTCGACCAACAACAACAAAAAACCCGGAGATGTTCTTCAGACTATAATCAACTGCCCGCAGTCGACCACAGTCTCGGGGACTACACCCAGTGGGTGCACTAAGCGTGCCCCCACCGGTCTATGAATCTATTCGACCTAGTCGAGTAAAGAAAAAACTTAAGACATAAAGCCTATGGTCGACTACCAGCAGTCGACCATAGCCTTGGGGACTACACCCAGTGGGTGCACTCAGCGTGCCCCCACTCATCCGGAATTTCAATCGACACACCCAGTGGGTGTAGGACAAACTCTAAGAATTGCAGAAAGAAGAGTTTGCAGATATCATATCCTAACAGAACAGGCAGTGACCGACTGACCTGAACATTACTTTGAAGAGCCGAATTGGCGTCATAGGCTACCTGGCTAGCTTCTTGTATTGCCTTCACTTGCTCCATCATGACCCCCGCTTGGCGTATTGCTTCTCTAGCAGCACTAGCTTGGTCTTCTGGAACGGGGTAGGTGGAGAAAAGCGAGGGTTGAGCAGCACTCGATGACGAAGGGCGAGCACTCGTCAACGGCACCACGAAAGTTACGGTGGGTCGAGCGACATTGTCTCCCTCCGCGACCAACGTCTCGGGTGCCGGCACATCCTGAGTCGCCTTGCCAGCAGACGTTTTCTTGCTTCTCCTCGGCCGTGGTGGTTCTTCGTCGTCGTCGTCAGGAAGGTCAATAACAATGTTAGATGAAACTGCAGAAAGAATCAAAATTAGAGACAATGAGTCAGTCGACTAAAAACGGCATCACAAGAGTCATACCAGGTTTCGAGGTTGCAGCATCCTCCATCTCGTGGTCTTCGGCCCTCGCCGAAGTATCGGAAGTAGCAGCGCTGCAGTTCCAAAAGTCAGTCGATTGGCCCATGAGTCGACCAAGAACAAGTTCATGAAACGGGGAAAACTCAAAACTACCATTACCCTGAGATTGTGGGGATCACCATCTTCATCTTCGGCAAGACCTTCGCAGGTTTCGACGGTGCCACTCGAGATTGCTTCGGAGCCTTCTCAGTCGGCGCCGGAGAAGCCGTCCGAGGGCGCTTGGTCGACTGGGTAGCGGTTGCCACCCCCTTACCGCGCTCAGTCGCGGGATCATGGGCAAGCTTCGAGCGTCTCTCCGAGCGGGGAGGCACAACTTCCTCCTCCTCCTCCTCATCTTCCTCCTCACCAGAGTCGTTGCCCTCGTCATCATCGTCAGCATTCGAATCCCACTCCTCCGGGCTTTCGCCCCCGCTTCCTTCCTCCTCCTCAGTAGGCGTCTGCGCTCCATTGGGCATCGAGTATAACTCAGTGGTGGCCTGTCACTCGGACCCCGGGAGCCTCGCCGACCCGTGGGGGATCATTCCCTCATTGGCCAGGTCGTTGAGGTCCTTCTCAGTGATGGTCGAGCGGATCCAATCCCCTTGGACCCAACCCTTCGGCAGGCGGGACCTCGACGAAGATCCGCCCCGACTGGACGGTCTCCCCTTCAATTGCCCCGTCGCCGTCGCCTTCTTCGCGCGCTCTAGGGCCACCGTCTTCTCCTTCACCATTATCGTCGGCGAAGCGCTCGAGGGGTGGATAGGCGGAGGCGGGAGCAGGCGCAGTGGGCGGAGGCAGAGAGGGAAGAGAGGAGAATGGAGAGGCACTGTTCAAAAAAACCCTCCCCTGGCGCTTTATATAAGGACGCTTCCGAGTGGCTGACGAGTGGGTCCGAGCGGTCCTGTCACATCCCGAAACAGTCGCGCACGCACGATACGTGGCGAAAAAGGCGGCACAGAAATCGAGGCGTCCACGCCTTATCCCTTCCGATTGCCGCGGACCGCCCCGCTTCGCGCGCTTCCCAAATTTCAGATCCCGCAAAATCCGCTAACAGCAGATCAATCTGTCAGACGATATCTTTCCCGCGATCCGTCGCTCGGAAGTTCACCAAAGTTCAAAAGTTCACTCGACAGAAGATAAGAATGGATCAAGGCGACTGAAGTAAAAGTTGACGCCAACATCGAAAGGAAGATCGCCGATCCAAGATACGACACAATCAAAGCACAGAAAATGAGTCGGAGAAAATTATCAACTCCTTCTTCACTCGAACCTCGATCCATTCGGGGGCTAATGATGATGTTATGTACCTAGGGTAGGGTCATGGACCTATCCAGGATACCATGCCCAAGGACATCCTTAGACGAAGCTACCTTTCAGTCGACCAAGAGAGGCTCCACTCGACCGGCTAGAAGACACTCGACCATGAAGACTCACTCGACCATCAGAAGTTCAGGATCTACTCTGCATCCAAACGGTCTGTAATTAAGTAGTCTTAATGGTCATGATGGCACTTTATGTAGAGCGTTACCAGTAACGCCAGACCTTAATGTACTTTAACCCTCTGCTACGTGGGCTGGTTGGGGTCTTGGCGTCCTCTATATAAGCCACCCCCTCCAGTGGTAGAAGGGTTCACACCCCTGTAAGTCATATACATGAAATCAGTCGACCGCCTCCGGGCTCCGAGACGTAGGTTTGTTACTTCCTCCGAGAAGGGCCTGAACTCGCTAAACACTCGTGTGTACAACTATTCCATAGCTAGGATCTTGCCTCTCCATACCTACCCTCTCATTCTACTGTCAGACTTAGAACCACGACAACGGCCGTGACTCTCGCGGAAGTAAAACCGCGCCTCTTGTGAAAGAAAAAAAAACAGAAAACGCGTTTTTTTTCGTTACCAAGAGGCACGGCCGTGCCTCTCGCGAAAGCACGACCGTGCCTATCGCGGAAACAAAACCGTGACTCTCGCGAAAGAAAAAAAACAGTTTTTTTTGCGTAATTTTTTTTTTCAAAATTTTATTTGATCAAAAAGCTAGGGAAGACCGGTGGAAAACAAAAACATAGAAAAAACAAAAAAAACATTTAAAAAGCCAAAAACGCGTGCGAAAAAATTAAAAAAACCAAATCCGAAGGAAGCACCCAGAACGCATCATGTGGCGAATCGCTGAGAGCGCGCCAAGTGACGTTGATCGTTGCGAGGCTTTCGAAGAAGCCCTCGTTAATTAGTTGCTCTCGCCGGTTCGATGTTTGAGCTCAGCCTCGGGTCTTCGTCCAAGCCCGGTTTGATGTCAGAGCTCAGCCTGGGGCCTTCGGGTTTATACGGAAATTTTGGTCGGGTGATTCAGGTTAAAAATATTTTGGGTTTTTAGAATGGGAAATGATTGAAATCATCCGACTGATTTCTAGACTCCTATCCGCTGCTTTGCCGGTGTGACTCGTGTCCACGTGACGTGGTGCTTCTAGCTCCTCTCAATTTTTCATCTGCCTTATCCAGCCTCAATGACGTGTTCTTTATTCTGGCCGTTCTCTTGCCCACCTGCAAGCGTCGTGGCCGCACCACAAGGCAGGCACCGGCTACCTCCGTTCAGGTCCTACAGCTCCGCTACCATGGCTCAGCACAGATCCGGTGGTGAGGCTGCAGCTGCGAGGGCGCTCCTCGGCATGTCACGGGAGAAGTTGTGCTTCCAACTACAAATTGAGGTCATGGGCAGCCTCCACCACGGTCGTCGGTCGCCGCAGGCCGTTGGCTCGGCACAGCCGTTGTCGACCTCTCCCAGTCGTCCCCGACCATCACTGATCGTCCCATGTTGTTGTAATTGCAAGGATGGAATTGCAAACAACAACGACTAACGACGGTGATAGTGGCGTTTTGAATCGTGATTTTCATTGTAAATTTTCTCCAATAACACCTATGTTGCAAAAAAAGTGAAGATGGAAAAAAAATCCACAACAACACCTTTGTTGTAGAAAATATATGCAATAAGACCTCTGTTGCAAAAACATTTCTGCAACAAGACTTCGGCTGCAAAAAAAAACTGTAACATGACCCGTGCTACAGAAAATTCTTGCAACATGACCTGTGTTGCGATGGTAGAACGTGACGTTGGCAGCTCAATCCGTCAGATCCAACAGTTCGCAAGACGGCGGATCTTTGTCGGCTGACGCGTAGCAGCGCCTTTTTAGAATTAGCGCTCAAATTTTGTCCAAAATATTCACTACTCATAAATTTGATTTTTACCCGAAAATAATATCATCATAAGTCAATTGTTATAATAGAGTGTTAACGTGTGTTTTAATTCCTTAGATTATGAGAGTGTCGTAGTCACTTTTTACCATAGGATGAGCTTTGGGGTTGCTCAAACGTCATCTGTAACATGGTGATCACAACGACAACTTACAGGTTCATCGAAAAAGTTTAACATGGGACTCGATAGCTCAAGAGTGGAATTTGCTCCTCCGACGACGGAGAGATATTTTTAGGGTTGTCTCGGTGTGACGACATCCATCATCGTCTGGCTAGACATAGGTGACTACGTCACGGGGATGCCGGAACATATCAACGAGAAAGAAGAACAAAATCAGCAATGAGAAGACCAGTATAGTGAGCATGTGTATGACTCAAGAGGATAGCGACACATCTCACCTCGGGTTTTGAAAAGTATCGTGAAGCAAAGGAAAGATCACATAATAACAAAAGGTTAACTCGAATGTCATTCTTGTGATTATAGGGATTGATACGGACGTCCACGGTTCCGATGTCCATCATTGAACGAAATAGTTTCGTTCATGTCTATGTTTTACCGAACCTACAATGTCACAAGGTTAAGGTAATCACGATCTGTTAAGTGTTAGTAGGACGGGAGTATTGATGATTTATTAGTGAAATAGTTTGGTTAATATTTGGAATAGTTTTGAGAGAAACCGGGAGCGTTTCAGGGTCACCAGAAGGGTTTCGGAGTTTATCGGGCAATACCGAGTATTACCGATAAATAATATATAGGTGGAAACTGTTTTCCGGTGATGTTAAAATAGTAATAAAAGTCCCGAATAATTGTTAGGAAAATTTAATATTTAATTTAAGATCAACAGGTCTTAAAAGGCCCAATGGTGGAAGGAGAATTGGACTACATAGGCTTAATAGGGGAGGCGCCTTTCCATTGTGGAGTGAAAAGCAAAAAACCACCACATTTGGGGCATCGTTTGCGGAAAACCATCAGGTCACTAATTTTTTGCAAAGATCACCGCAGATTCGGTAAACATTTTGCAAATAGCACTGATGGGGTGATTTGGCCGTTTGATCATTTTCTGACAAGTGGGGCCAGATTGTAAGAAGCTGACTTAGCAAAAACTTTACACACACACACCCCTGGATCTGAAAAAGAAA
>NC_057807.1:653529135-653545706 GCF_018294505.1 Triticum aestivum | reverse complement strand
GCGGCCTGGAGTTCGTCCCCGACCTCGCCAAGGCCGCCCCTGCGCCACCTGAGCCGGAATCGCCTGGGTGTGTGCGTGCGGGACTGGCAGGCTGCAACCCCATTTGCTCCCCGTCCAGGTCACGTGGCCGGCGCCGGCATGGGGAGACAACCACGATGGCCCAGGTGACCAGGAGCGGGCGATTGTGACGCGCGTCGAGGGCTCGGTCCTGGCCCGTGCGCCGCCGTGAGGTTGGCCAACGCGCTGTGGGGGTGCGCACACAAAAACAGGAGTACGCCAGCGAGCGCGGTGGCCAGTGGCGAGCAGCAGTACAGGGAGCAAGAGGTAGAAGTCATCAGCAGGCCAGCGCGGCGGAGGAGCGGTCAGGTGCAGGCGGTATGCGGGCGGCAGCGGCATGAGGCGAAAAGGCGCGTGCGGTAGCGGGCGCCGTCGTGGTGGCCGGCCTTGCTTGAAGCTGACACCGGGAGGTTGCTCGGCCATGGCCTCGGTGAAAAGTATCGATATAGTTGACTAGAGGGGGGGGGGTGAATAGGAAACTAACAATTTTTAGCTTTTCTTTACCAAATTTAACTTTGCATCAAAGTAGGTTGTCTAGAGATGCAACTAGGTGAGCAAACTATATGATGCAACAACAATACGCACACAAGCAAGCAAGGATAGAACACAATATAGCTTGCACAAGTAAAGGAGAGAGATAACCAAAAGGGGAACTGATGGAGATGAGGATGTGTTACCGAAGTTCCTTCCTTTTGAGGGGAAGTACGTCTCCGTTAGAGCGGTGTGGAGGCACAATGCTCCCCAAGAAGCCACTAGGGCCACCGTATTCTCCTCGCGCCCTCACACAATGCGAGATGCCGTGATTCCACTATTGGTGCCCTTGAAGGTGGCGACCGAACCTTTACAAATAAGGTTGGGGCAATCTCCACAACTTAATTGGACGCTCCCAACGACACCATGAAGCTTCACCACAATGGACTATGGCTCCGCGGTGACCTCAACCGTTTAGCGTGCTCAAACACCCAAGAGTACCAAGATCCGCAAGGGATTAGTGGGGGAATCAAATTTCTCTTGGTGAAAGTGTAGATCAGGGCCTTCTCAACCAATCCCAAGCAAATCAACAAGTTTGATTGGCTAGGGAGAGAGATCGGGCGAAAATGGAGCTTGGAGCAACAATGGAGTTTGGGGATGGAACAGGTGAGTCTTCTTGGAGAAGAAGACCCCCTTATATAGTGGGGGGACAATTCCAACCGTTACCCACCACTTAGTCCGCGACCCACGATACTACCGCACGGGCCTGCGGTACTACCGCAGTGGCCCGCGGTACTACCATGGGCGCGGCAGAGCCTGGACCTGAACAGATGAGCACCGACAGGGTGCGGTAGAACCGCTGGCACGGTACTACCGCGACCCCGTGCGGTACTACCGCAGTGCAGCCATGGTCCAGGCACGGTAGGCACGGATATAAAAAATTACATCCGTGACTACCTCCGCTGAGATTTATCGGTGCAAAAATCCGACACGGTACTATCGCAACCCAGGTGCGGTACTACCGTGTAGGGTGCGGATGTAAAAAATTACAACCGCCCCTACTTACACTCATGCCGATGTGCCTGGCCAGGCGACACGATACTACCGCGCCAGAGCACGGTACTACCGCGTAGGGCGCGAATGTAAAAAATTACATCCACCCCTACTATCGCATGCACAGCAGCGCTAGGCCAGTGCTCACGGTACTACCGCTCAGAAGGAGATGTACTACCGTGGGAGCCCACGGTACTACCGTGCCAGAGCCCGGTACTACTGCTGGTGCCTGCGGTAGTACCGCTCTGGGGAGCAGTACTACCGCCAGCCTGTGAATAGCAACACTCGGAGTCCATCATTTCGCAGAGACACGGTGAGACGGAGGAAACACCAAATAAACAAAGGAAAGGCGGTGCAAAAGGAACGCGTATGTGATATTCCACCCAAACCTTTGCAGCGCGGACCCCCCTCTTAATAGTATGGCTCTCCTACGCCTCAGATCCACCGAAAAGAAACGTAGAGAAGAGCCATCTTCTGTAATCTTCGAGGGGCTTCAAATCGTCTTGCGTTCAGTCATGATATATCTGAAAAGCTCCATGCACACAATTAGTCTGCAAAAGCATTGTCATCAATCACTAAAACTACTGAGGGATAAATATGCCCTTACAATCTCCCCCTTTTTGGTGGATTGATGACAATCCGGGATTTTCACATAAGGATATAAAGTGAGGCACCGGCAAACCAACCATATATAAAATATAGACGGGCTCCCCCTAGATGTGTGCACTCTAGAGATGTGCTTTGGACTGCACGGTACTCATACTAGGATCAACACTCCCCCTGTATTTTATAGACAGAGCATCTCTTGCAATAGTAAACTCAACACTAAGTAAGTAGGCAAGATAATGTATATAACTAAGTAACCAAGACATAAGGATAAGCAGGAGTGCATATGTCTTACACCATATGATAGGACTAGGTCTCACAAGCTCAAACCAAACAAAAGCAAACGAAGTTCATCAGATGGAAGTGAAGCGACAAGGTGAAACACATGACACGCAAATCATACACTCTCCCCCCTTTGGCATCAAGACACCAAAAAGGCAAAGAGGGCACCTACGACAAAGGTGGTACCTCAGGCGGAAAACAACTCCTCGTCGTTGGACTCAGCAGCAGGAATGGGCTCCTCCTTGGAATCAGTCCACTTGTAGCCTTGCTTAGCCATCCAGGCAGCCTCGGGGGTGATGTGCTTCTCAGACCCGCTAGACACATCCTCGCCACACGCCCTCAAGATCCTCTTGTCGCGACGGCGACTCTCCTTCTGAGCAACATGTTCCTTGTACTGACCCTGGGTTTGCATGCAGAACAACCTCTTCATCTTGATCTTCAGCTTCTTTGCCCACGAGGGCTCAACAGAGGGAGGAGTGTAACCAGCAGAACGGTCTTCATCAGCTTCTTCCTCCTCAATCTCCTCCTCATCCACAGCCATCTTGGCAGCCTCAGCAGTAGTGGTGGTGTTAGCCCATTGGCTCTTGATGCGGAGCTTGATGCGCTCATGATGAATCCATCCTGGTGCTTCAAACTCATCATTGGGAAAGAGCTTCTCCCAAGTCGTGGAGCTCAAGTGAAACAGGTAAGGCCCATAGATAGGAACCTTCTGGTTGAACACGACAAACTAAAGCTCACACCACATGATATGTGAGACATCAAGTGGTTGAGTCTAAACCTGACGAGCCTCCTCACAAATGAGCATCATGTTAACAAGGTACGCATGCACCTGGCCCATGACACCAATGCGTGGGAAGAGGGTGTTGCGGAAGAGCGGATGCATGATATCAAGGAAGGGGTTCAGCACCCACACCTTCTTCTTGCTGGGAAGAGTCTTCTGAACAAGGAAGGGCATGAGCTTGTTCTTGTTGGTAGACTCAGACTTGGCATGAGGGTTAACTCCAACGGGCGTGTCGAGCCCTTCATCTGGAACTTGAAGCAACTCCATGAACTCCTTCCATTTAGTAGACATCCGTCGACCATTGGTTATCCAAGTCATGGTCCGTGCTTCATCGAAGTCAAAGTGAACCGAAGCAAAGAACTGAGCCACAATGTCTGGATCAAAGTCCTTGTGAAAAGTAAGCATGTGCTCAATGCCAAACTGCTCCACCAGATCCAAGGCCTCTCCAAAGTAGCCACGGTTCTTGTCCCGCCTCATATGATGCATGTCAATCCAGTGAACTTCCACGTAGATGTTCTGCTTGGCCTTGATCACATCTAGATAGATAAGATTCTGCTGCTTAGTCCAGAAGAGATCATTGCCTCTGAAGTTAGCCCAGGGATTCACATATGGATTGAGATTCCTTCGAATGACAAACTCGGCCTGAGGCATCTCATCCATGCCCATGAAGGGCTCCTTCTGCTTGGTGGCGGTGTGCTTGGTCCTGCGTTGGGAGGCAGAGGACCCCTCTGGAGCTTCATGTGGGTTGCGTAGCTGCTTAGACCCTGTGTCACGGCTGGGATTTGAGCGACGAGCAAGGGAACCGGAGCCACCAGTGCTACGTCTTGAGCTTGCGTTGGTTTTCCTTGAAGAGGAAAGGGTGATGCAGCAATAGTAGCGTAAGTATTTCCCTTAGTTTTTGAGAACCAAGGTATCAATCCAGTAGGAGGCTCCTCAAAAGTCCCACGCACCTACACAAACAAAAAAGAACTCGCAACCAATGCAATAAAGGGGTTGTCAATCCCTTCACAACCACTTGCGAAAGTGAGATCTGATAGAGATAATATGATAAGATAAATATTTTTGGTATTTTTATGATATAGATTGGAAAAGTAAAGATGCAAATAAAAGTAGATAGCAAACTTATATGATAAGAGATATAGACCCGGGGGCCATAGGTTTCACTAGTGGCTTCTCTCAAGATAGCATAAGTATTATGGTGGGTGAACAAATTACTGTCGAGCAATTGATAGAAAATCGAATAATTATGAGATTGTCTAGGCATGATCATGTATATAGGCATCACGTCCGTGACAAGTAGACCGACTCATGCCTGCATCTACTACTATTACTCCACACATCGACCGCTATCCAGCATGCATCTAGAGTATTAAGTTCATAACGAACAGAGTAACGCATTAAGAAAGATGACATGATGTAGAGGGATAAACTCATGCAATATGATATAAACCCCATCTTGTTATCCTCGATGGCAACAATACAATACGTGCCTTGCTGCCCCTGCTGTCACTGGGAAAGGACACCGCAAGATTGAACCCAAAGCTAAGCACTTCTCCCATTGCAAGAAAGATCAATCTAGTAGGCCAAACCAACTGATAATTCGAAGAGACTTGCAAAGATAACTTAATCACACATAAAAGAATTCAGAGGAGATTCAAATATTTCTCATAGATAAACTTGATCATAAACCCACAATTCATCGAATCTCGACAAACACACCGCAAAAAAGAGTTACATCGAATAGATCTCCAAGAAGATCAAGGAGAACTGTGTATTGAGATTCAAAGAGAGAGAAGAAGCCATCTAGCTAATAATTATGGACCCGAAGGTCTGTGGTAAACTACTCACAACTCATCAGAGAGGCTATGGTGTTGATGTAGAAGCCCTCCGTGGTCGATTCCCCCTCCGGCAGAGTGCCGACGAAGGCTCCAAGATGGGATCTTGCGGATACAGAAGGTTACGGTGGTGGAAATAGTTTTTTGTCGTCTCCCCTGATGTTTTCGGGTTACATGGGTATATATAGTAGGAAGAAGTAGGTTGCTGGACGCCCGAGGGGCCCACGAGATAGGGGGCGCGCCCAGTAGGGGGGCGCCCCCCACCCTCGTGGCCTCCTCAATTGCTTCTTGACTTGCACTCCAAGTCCTCTAGATCACGTTTGTTCCAAAAATCATGCTCCCGAAGGTTTCATTCCGTTTGGACTCCGTTTGATATTCCTTTTCTTCGAAATACTGAAATAGGCAAAAAAAACAACAATACGGGCTGGGCCTCCGGTTAGTAGGTTAGTCCCAAAAATGATATAAAAGTGTAAAGTAAAGCCCATAAACATCCAAAACGGGAAATATAATAGCATGGAGCAATAAAAAATTATAGATACGTTGGAGATGTATCAACCACCTAGACACAAAACACAAGAACACGCACGAGAAACAAGAAGGATCAATGCAAATGCCAAGGACAAAGCCAAAAGAAACAAATAAGCACGAGATCTGGACAGAAAAAGAGCTCAGGATGCATCTACGGTAGTACCGGGCCGTTGTACGGATGTAAAAAATTACATCCGCACCATCCGCGGTAGTACCGTGCTGGGGTGGCACGGTAGTACCGCGTCTGGAGTGGAAGTAATTTTTTACTTCCGCGCTCCAAGCGGTAGTACCGCACCAAGGAGTAGAAGTACCACTCCAAGGAGCGGAAGTACCGTGTGGAGCCGGCTACGAGCGAGGGTGCGGTAGTACCGTTCCAGAAGGAGCGATAGTACCGCACGGATCAAAAAACGTGATGGGAGCCGCGGATCTGGATCTAGAACCTCCGCACATCTACATCGGTACTACCGTTGATCAAACGGAACTATTTTGACAATCCAAAGAACATGCTTACTACACTACCACGCTCCTACGAATCCCACTTGCACGGATTTAGCCAAAAATCTCAAGAACACCACATGCATCTCCCCAAGACCTAGAAGCACAAGAAAAGAAGAAAAGGAGAGGAACTTGGGTAAAAACCTTGGTCCATGGCAAGGGGGCGAGGTGGGGAACGATCCCACCGGTTGGAATCCGAGGAGAGCGGCCGGAGACGGAGATCCGGCGAGGGCCTTCGGTGTCGTTCTTGGGAAGGAGAGAGAGAGGCGGGGTGGGGAAAAGAGATGAATGGGTATGGGGGAGTTAGAACTCCCCCTGCCCTGCTCTTAACCCCCACCCGCTCACATGGGCGCGGTAGAACCGTGGGTCCTCGCGGTAGTACCGCCCGGGTGGAAGTACCGCACGCTGGGCGGTAGTACCGCTCTTCCAGCGGCAGTAAAAAATTACTGTTGTGATGGAAGCAGTAGTACTGTGCCCCTGGGAAGCAACTGTGCACGCATAGAGGCACCAACTCCTGCGGTAGTACCGTGGCTCGCCACGGTAGTACCGTAACCCCAAGAAGGTGCAAGTTTCACATGAGAGGGAAAAGGCATTTGCAAGACAACCTTCCAAAACGCCGAACAGACAAGAAGCAAGCACAAAGGATGCCACAGACACGGCACAGAGAAGAAGAAAGCACAAGACAATGAAACAACACACAGACACACTCTCGAGAAGAGAGGGCGGTGGCCAAGGCCACCTATGTTTGAGCAAATGGTATGGTGCCACGAAGAATTATCCTTGGGCCCATGACCATGACTCATCTTTGAAGCACAAGTACCATCACAAATGGCTAATGTGAAAGAGTTTGATCAATTTATGCATGATGGGGGGAGGGAAAGTTCATTGAGAGAACAACACTCCCCCTATGTCCATGCCTACACCTAGACAAGATAGCATGATGAGTATGGTGGAGTGTGCAAGGATTCAAACCACATTGCTCGAATCAATGATATTTAGCTCATGACTTAACTCACGAAATCTTGCTTCATCCAAGGGCTTCCTGAAAATATCTGCAAGGTTATCATGAGTGTTCACATACTTGAGCTTGATCTCCCCTCGCCTAATGTGATCCCGGATGAAGTGATACCGAATCTCAATATGCTTCGTCTTGAAGTGTTGCACCGGGTTGAGAGAGATCTTGATGGCGCTTTCATTGTCACACCAAAGAGGCACTTCGTCACAAGTGACACCGTAATCCTTCAAAGTTTGCCTCATCCATAGAAGTTGAGCACAACAACTACCGGCAGCCACATACTCCGCATCGGTGGACGAGAGAGATACACAACTTTGCTTCTTAGAAGACTAACTCACTAGAGAGCAACCAAGTAATTGGCACCCTCCGGAGGTGGACTTCCTATCCACTTTGTCTCCCGCCCAATCTGTATCTGTGTAGCCCAAAAGATCAAAGTTGGCTCCTCTTGGGTACCATAAGGCAAAGTTTGGGGTATGAGCCAAATATCAAAAGATTTGCTTGACCGCCACAAAGTGGCTTTCCTTCGATGCGGCTTGAAACCGTGCACAAATTCCCACACTCAACATGATATTCGGTCTAGATGCACAAAGGTAAAGCAAGGAACTAATCATGGAGCGATATACCTTTTGATCCACCGCTTTACCATTGGGATCAATCTCAAGTTGGCATTTGACGGGCATTGGAGTGGAGGCCGGCTTGACATCACTTAGCTGGAATCTCTTGAGCATGTCTTGAGTGTATTTGGCTTGGTTGATGAAGCTTCCTTCTCTTCTTCACTTGATTTCGAACCCGAGAAAGAGCTTCAACTCTCCCATCATAGACATCTTGAACTTTGAGGTCATGAGAACGACAAATTCTTCATTGAAAGCTTTGTTAGGGGAACCAAAAATAATATCATCAACATATAGTTGGCACACAAACAACTCCCCTTTGACCTTCTTAGTAAAAAGAGTGGGGTCGATTTTCCTGATTTTGAACCCACGATCTTGTAACAACTCCATAAGATGCTCATACCACGCACGTGGGGCTTGTTTAAGGCCATAGAGCGCCTTGTGGAGTTGGTACACATGATCGGGGAAATAAGGATCCTCGAACCCCGGGGGTTGTTTGACATACACAAACTCATTAATGGGACCATTAAGAAAAGCACTCTTCACATCCATTTGTTGCAACTTCAAATTATGATGAGAAGCATAAGCAATTAACAAATGAATAGATTCAAGGCAAGCAACGGGGGCAAAGGTTTCACCATAGTCGATACCCTCGACTTGGGAGTAGCCTTGTGCCACCAAACGAGCCTTGTTGCGAACAATGATCCCATGAGCATCTTGCTTGTTCTTGAATATCCACTTGGTTCCAATGACATTATGGTTCTCGGTCGGCCTTGGCACTAATTTCCAGACTTGGTTGTGCTCAAAGTTGTTGAGTTATTCATGCATGGCATTGAGCCAATCCAGATCCTCGAGCGCCTCATAGACCTTTTGGGGTTCGACACAAGAGACAAACGCATGATGTTCACAATAGTTTGCTAATTGTCTACGAGTGCTTACCCTGTTTCTTAGGCTTCCAACCACATTCTCCATGAGATGAAATTTGGTAGTGAGCTTGGAAGCGATCTTCGCAGCACGACGCTCAAATTCCTCCTCGGATGTGAAAGGAGGGGTAACTTGATCATCTTGAGCATTGTCTTGACCTTGTTCTTGATCTTGAGCTTGCTCTTGATCTTGACCTTGCTCGAAGGGGAGAACTTGATCTCGGGCATCACTTGGTGGTTCACCACCATCTTGAGGTTGATCTTGCCCTTGATCTTGTTCATGAGATTGAGGGCCTTCACTTCGTTCTTCGGAAGCGTGTGGGTCTTGGGTTGGTGATGGCTCCACAAGAGTGGAGCATTGTCCTTCTCCTTCGTCCACAAGGGGTTCCTCAATGGGTAGTGATGAAGCTATGTACCTAGGGTAGGGTCATGGACCTGTCTAAGCTACCCTACCCAAGGACATCTCTAGAAGAAACTACCTGTCAGTCGACCTAGAGAGGATCCACTCGACAGACTCGAGGACACTCGACCGTGAAGATAACCACTTGACCATGAAGCTAACCACTCGACGGCCAGAAGATCTAAAGTCACTCTGCACGCAACGGTCTATCATTAAGTAGCCTTTATGGTCTTCATAGCACTTTATGTGGGCGTTACTAGTAACCCCCTGTCTTAATGTACTTTAAACCCTGCATAACTGAGGGCCGGAGGGGTCTAGCGAACTCTATATAAGCCACCCCCCTCCTCAGTGTAAAGGGTTCGCACCCTTCTAACTCACATGCATATAATCCAGTCGACTGCCTCCGGGCACCGAGACGTAGGGCTGTTACTTCCTCCGAGAAGGGCCTGAACTCGTAAAACTCTTGCGTGTACAACTACTCCATAGCTAGGATCTTGCATCTCCCTTAGTACCCCCCTACACTACTGTCAGACTTAGAACCACGACAGGTGGTGCCCACCATGGGGTAGGTGTCTTAGCGACTTACTGGAGAAGTTGCAATTTTTTTGATCTCCTTCATCATGGTTTCAGGCGGAGTTTTGGTTGAGGGCCGCGAGATCTGTCTCGGCGCGCTCACATTCGTCGCCGACGACTGTGCCTGGCTTCAGGAGGCTCTGCTCGACGTCGACGCACTCCCAGTCTGCGGAGTGACGCACTTTCGCGCGTGCGTCTGCGGCGTCCTCCTGCGGCAGCCGTCGACCCAGTATCGACCGGTTTTTGTGTCATCCTTCCTCCCTGCTTCCCGCCGGCGCAAGCGCTCCCATCGGTCGAGGCTTCAGCGATGGGTGAGGCACGCGGTGGCTCGCCAGTCGACCACCGCCCAAGTCACGGCAATCGAGCCCGACGAATCTCTCTACGGCCTGTTCGACTGGCTTCGCAGGGACTCAATCCGAGTGCGATAGCAGTGATCCAGCGGCGGAGGTCCTGATGGTCAATGGACCACACGCCCCCCCGGCTTTCCTGGCGCCGGAGGAGGCGACGGTGGAGGCGATTCGTCGCATGACCATGAAGAGTACCTTCCCGCGCCCCTGAAGTCGCTGCAGAGGGAAGAACTTCGCTGCTGGAACATGGATGCACTTCACACTCCTATCGTTAGAGAAACCCCTAAGGCTCGCGCCTTAGAGGACGCGCGCTTGGCCAACTTGGTTGAGCGCACGCGACTGGAGAACCTTCAGCGAGCACTTGACGAGCGTGCGTGGCAACGGGTTCCAGAATCCAGTCGACGTCAGCTCTTTCCACCATCGACTCAGGTATATCAAACTCCGATTCAGAATCTAGCAGCTGCAGCGCGTATAGCAGAGTCAATTCAGCCTTCCCAGTCGGAGGCTGCCAGAGGCTTGATGCAGATCAGAGACTTGCTCCGCGCAGCAGGAGATCAGAACTCAGCTGTATCACAGTCACGGAATAGGATTCACAGCAGGTCCGTGGCTGCGAATACAGTCCAGTCGGCTCATAGCCCCAGATCACCCCCGAGGCGTGAAGGGCGTGGAGACCGGCATGATCAGTACAAGAACCGTGAGCAGTATGATCACCGATTCGATCGCGATGATCGACGTCGAGTGCCCACCCCTCCCCCAAGGGGTGGATCCTACGCACCTCGACAGCAGGATGATAGACTCCAGCACAGTGGTGGGCGAAGGATTCCAGTCGACCCCAGAGAACCAGGCTCTCATGCGAGGTCCATCATCGTTCAAGGTCTGGTCGACCGAAACAGAGCTCACAGAGAGGGTCACGACAGAGATGTACCCACCAGCAGGCGAGTGCATGTCTCAGGACCAGAGTGTTTCAACAGAGCCATCAGGGCCGCAGTGATTCCCCCCAACTCCAGGTTGGCGACTGGAGTCAGTAAGTTCAATGGTGAGTCTAAGCCTGATACTTGGCTTGAAGACTACCGAGTGGCTGTCTAGCTCGGCGGCGGGAATGATGAAGTGGCCATGAAACATCTGCCTCTTATGTTGGAGGGATCAGCCAGAGCATGGCTGAATCAGTTGACACCCAGTAGCATTTACACGTGGGAAGATCTTTTCCGAGTGTTTGTCAGAACGTTTGAAGGAACGTGCAAGCGACCAGCAGGACTGACAGAGCTGCAATCTTGTGTGCAGAAGTCGAATGAGACTTTAAGAGATTACATCCAGAGATGGATCACATTGCATCACACTGTAGAGAATGTATCTGATCACCAGGCAGTCTGTGCCTTCAAGGAAGGCGTTAAGTACAGAGAGCTAAGCCTGAAATTCGGTCGAACCGGAGACATGTCTCAGAGTCGAATGATGGAGATAGCCACCAAATATGCCAATGGTGAGGAAGAGGATCGGCTCCGGAGTGGCAAGCACAAGTCAGTCACCCAGGAAACCGGAGGAGGGAACTCCAGTCGGAAGCAAAAGCGGAAAGCTGAGCCAGCTGCTCCTGGAGAAGCCTTGGCCCTGACTCAAGGAAAGTTCAAAGGAAAGCCCAAAGGGCCTTGGAACCCCAAGAAAGTGAAGGATAAAGAGGGAAATGACGTGATGGATTTACCGTGTCACATCCACACGAAGAAAGATGAAGAGGGTAATTTCATTTACCCGAAGCATACCACTCGACAATGTTGACTCCTGATACAGCAGTTCCAGGGGAAACAGTCCAAGGATAAGGAAAAAGAGTCGGACAAAGTTGAGGACAAGGGGGATAGTGACGAAGAATATCCTCAGGTCAATTCCACTCTGGTGATTTTTGCTGACGTTGAGAGCAAAAGTTGACTGAAAGTTATAAACCGAGAGGTGAATATGGTCGCTCTGACAACACCCAATTATCTGAAGTGGTCTCAGACCGCCATCACATTCGACCAGTCTGATCACCCGACGCACATAGCCACCCCCGGGAGGCAAGCTCTGGTGGTCGACCCAGTCGTCGAGGGCACTCAACTGACTAAAATGTTGATGGACGGCGGCAGTAGTTTGAATATATTGTACGCTGAGACGGTGAAAGGGATGGGCATTCCGATGTCCAGACTCAGCACAAGCAACATGAGTTTCTATGGAGTCATTCCTGGCAAGAAGGCCGCGTCACTCGGCCAGATTGCTCTCGATGTGGTTTTTGGTGATTCCAAAAACTTCCGCAAAGAAGAGGTTGTGGATTTCCAGAGTGCCTATCACGCTATTTTGGGCAGGCCAGCTTATGCACGTTTTATGGCTCGACCATGCTACGTGTACCTCAAATTAAAGATGCTTGGCCCCAAAGGTGTGATCACTGTTACTGGCAACCGGAAGAAGGCGGAAGAGTGCTTTCAGAAAGGCTCAAAGATCGCCGATGCTCAGATGGTAGCAGAACAGTGGCAGGAACACCAGAGAAATGCAGACTCGGGTGATTTGTTGCGAGCCAAGAAGCCCGCTACGGAATCAGCGTTTCAATTGTCTGGTGGGACAAAGCCAGTTCACATCCACCCGACCGACCCCAATGCTGCTCCGACTAATATCTCCACAACACTTGACCCCAAATAGGAAGAAGCGCTCATCCAGTTCCTCCGTGAGAACTGGGACATCTTTGCATGGAAACCTTCTGACATGCCAGGTGTACCCAGGGGGTTGGCTGAGCACCGTCCGCGAGTCGATTCAAAGGCAAAACATGTCAAGGAACATCTGCGACGGTCCGCCGTCCAGAAAAGGAAGGTTATTGGCGAAGAGGTGGCTCGGCTCTTAGTAGCAGAGTTTATCCGAGAGATTTACCACTCCGAGTGGCTCGCCAATGTTGTCATGGTACCCAAGAAGGACAAGTCACTTCGCATGTGCATTGACTTTAAACATATCAATCGGGCCTGCCCGAAAGATCATTTTCCTCTTCCCCGCATCGACCAAATAGTCGAATCAACTGCGGGATGTGAGCGACTGTCTTTCTTAGACGCCTATTCCGGGTACCATCAGATCCGTCTGTATGGACCCGACGAGATCAAAACAGCTTTCATCACCCCATTCGGGTGCTTCTGTTATGTCACCATGCCATTCGGCCTCAAGAATGCCGGAGCCACGTTCATGAGGATGATTCAGAAGTGTTTGCTCACTCAAATCAATCGGAATGTGGAAGCATACATGGATGACATTGTGGCCAAGTCACGAAAAGGTTCCGACCTGCTGACTGACCTCGCTGAAACATTTGCCAACCTCAGGAGGTATGATATCAAGCTTAATCCATCCAAGTGCACATTTGGAGTTCCTGGCAGAAAGTTACTCGGTTTTCTCGTTTCCGAACGAGTAATCGACGCAAACCCAGAGAAAGTGGGGACTATACTCCGAATGAAACGATTTGTGTGTGTGCACGATGTTCAGAAGCTTACTGGTTGCTTGGCCGCTTTAAGTCGATTCATCTCTCGTCTCGGTGAGAAGGCATTACTCCTTTACCGACTGATGAAGAACTCAGAGAAGTTTGAGTGGACTCCTAAAGCTGATGCAGCATTTGCGGAGTTAAAAACCCTGCTTTCTACCCAGCCGGTGCTTGCTGCCCCGATCAGCAAAGAGCCTTTGCTACTTTACATTGCTGCCATAGGACAAGTCGTCAGTACAGTACTTACGGTCGAGCGGGAAGAAGAGGGGAAAACCTTCAAAGTTCAGCGCCCAGTATATTATATTTCTAAAGTCCTGACCCCATCAAAGCAAAGATACCCTCATTATCAGAAGCTTGTATATGGGATTTATATGACCACAAAGAAAGTTGCTCACTTTTTCTCTGATCATACCATCACAGTCGTCAGCGACGCCCCATTATCAGAGATTCTGCACAACAGAGATGCAACTGGTCGAGTGGCAAAATGGGCGATTGAACTCCTTCCCTTGGATATCAGATTTGAGGCAAAGAAAGCTATCAAGTCCCAAGCAATAGCAGATTTCCTCACCGAGTGGACTGAACAACAATTGCCGACTCAAGTTCACTTGGAGTACTAGATCATGTTCTTTGATGGCTCTAAAATGCTGAATGGTTCCGGTGCTAGGGTAGTGTTGGTTTCCCCCCGAGGAGATAAGCTCAGATATGTACTCCAGATTCACTTTGATTCCTCCAACAACAAAGCAAAATACGAAGCACTTTTGTATGAGTTGCGTATGGCCATTTCACTCGGCGTCCGTCGCCTCATGGTCTACGGCGAATCGGATTTGGTGGTTAACCAAGTGATGAAGGAGTGGGATGTCAGAAGCCCAGCTATGACTGGTTACTGCAACGCAGTAAGAAAGCTGGAGAAGAAATTCGAGGGGTTAGAGCTTCATCACGTACCCTGGCTGAAAAATCAAGCAACTGATGACTTGGCGAAGATAGGTTCCAAGAGAGAAGCCATTCCCAGTGGCGTGTTTTTGGAGCATGTCCACGTGCCGTCAGTTCAAGAGGATCCTTTCACCGAAGAAGCCCCGCAGCCAAAGAGTGCCACGGATCTGACTGAAGTTGAGGTCCCAGCCGTGGTCGACTTAATCATGGAAGTTTTGGTTATCACTCCCGACTGGACAATGCCTTACATCGCGTATATCCTAAGGAAAGAGGTCCCAGAGAATGAAGAAGAGGCTCGGCAGATCGTCCATCGATCCAAGGCCTTTACTGTCATGAAGGGACAGTTGTACCGAGAAAGCGCGACTGGAGTCAGCCAGAAATGCATAACACCGGAAGAGGGTGGAATGATTCTCAACGACATCCACTCGGGGACCTGTGGCCATCATGCGTCCTCTCGGATCATCGTGGCGAAAGCATACCGAGCGGGTTTTTACTGGCCCGGAGCAAATGAAATGGCGAAAGAGATAGTTGACAAGTGTGAAGGATGTCAGTTCTACTCCAATATGTCACACAAGCCCCCCTCGGCCTTGAAGACCATTCCAATCGTCTGGCCTTTCGCTATTTGGGGGTTAGATATGGTTGGACCACTGAGAACTGGCAGGAGCGGCTTCACCCATGTACTGGTGGCAGTCGACAAGTTCACCAAGTGGATCGAAGCCAAGCCTATTAAAAATCTTGATGCTGGCACTGCCATCAGCTTCATCAAGGAATTGATATTCAGATATGGAGTTCCGCATAGCATCATCACAGATAATGGGTCAAACTTCGATTCCGATCAATTCAAAGCCTTCTGCGCTTCTCAAGGCACACGAGTCGACTACGCTTCAGTCGCCCACCCCCATTCGAAAGGACAAGCAGAAAGAGCAAACGGCCTAATTCTCAAAGGGCTGAAACCCCGGTTGATGCGTGATCTCAAGCACGCAGCATGCGCGTGGGTCGACGAACTTCCGTCAGTTCTTTGGGGATTGAGGACTACCCCAAATCGGTCGACTGGGAGAACTCCATTCTTTCTGGTCTATGGAGCTGAAGCGGTTCTGCCAAGTGACCTGCTTCACAATGCACCGCGAGTCGAGCTCTACTCTGAAGTCAAAGCGGAGCAAGCCCGGCAGGACACAGTCGACCTTCTGGAAGAAGAAAGAGAGATGGCCATGATCCGATTGACCATCTATCAGCAAGACTTGCGCCGATTCTACGCCAGAAATGTGAAGAGCCGAGCCTTCAAATAAGGAGACTTGGTCCTCCGAGTGGACCAACAGAAGCCACACAAACTCGCCCCTAGTTGGGAAGGCCCCTTCATCGTCACCAAAGTTCTCCACAACGGAGCATACCGTCTTTACAACGTTGATCACCAAATCAACGAGCCACGAGCTTGGAATGCGGATCTGCTCCGCCCCTTTTACACTTAAGTACTCACTCAGATGAGATGTAATAAAAGTACTCCTGTAGTTTATCTATCAAAAACAAAAGTGTTATAATTTTCCCATTAATTGTTGCCACTTTTGCTCATGTAAGAAATCCCCCAGTGGGTGGCTTAGCTGCGAATCTGTTTTGCCTAAGTTTGTAAAAAAAAATCCCTGCCGAGTGACGAGCAAGCCTCTCACTCGGAGACTAAGCTGTGAATCCGTTTCGCCTAAGTGTTTGAAATCCTACCGAGTGGAGAGCAAACCTCCCACTCGGGGGCTTAGCTGCGAATCTGTTTCTCCTAAGTGTTTAAAAATCCTACCGAGTGGAGAGCAAACCTCCCACTCGGGGGCTTAGCTGCGAATCCGTTTCGCCTAAGTGTTTAAAAATCCTACCAAGTGGAGAGCAAACCTCCCACTCGGGGGCTTAGCTGCAGTCCAGTACTCGCCTAAGTGTTTGAAATCCTACCGAGTGGAGAGCAAACGTCCCACTCGGGGGCTTAGCTGCGAATCTGTTTCGCCTAAGTGTTTAAAAATCCTACCAAGTGGAGAGCAAACCTCCCACTCGGGGGCTTAGCTGCAGTCCAGTACTCGCCTAAGTGTTTAAAAATCCTACCGAGTGGAGGCAAACCTCCCACTCGGGGGCTTAGCTGCAGTCCCGTACTCGCCTAAGTGTGAAATTCGTCCCGCCCGCAAGGAAGACAAGGTGCAGGTCGACTGCTACCTTCTCCT